>NC_041337.1:1332565-1337565 GCF_004354835.1 Perca flavescens
TCCTGGCTGGTTCTGGACCTCCACAGTCCTCTCCATCAGCTTCTGTTTCCATTTGTTGAGTTTGTCTCTGATGAAGCTGTGAGGACTGAGCTTCCTGTTCCTCTTTAATGTGTGGGGGGGGCTCTGGCTCCTGCAGGTCCACAATGGAGCTACACTCCTGTTGCTCAGGGGGTAACTCTTCTTTAACCACTGACAACTGCTGCACATCTGCAGGAAACAGGAAACACAGAGAGAGAGAGAGATGTTAACACAGACACAGAGAGACAGCATCAACAGTACAGAGTCTCTTTTCAAAACTGGTATTTCATATTTCTGCATTCTAACTTTCAGTCCGAGTGCTGTAAAGACTGACAATTATACCTGAGGCTTATCTTATTCTGATTTAATTTTCTGGTCTGGTTTGAATCCTACTTAAAGAACAGGGACTACTTTGTGTCTATAGATAAACATCTGAGTGGACAAATATGAAATGCGGAGTTCTCCAAGGCTCCATTCTGGGGCCTCTTCTGATTAACATCTACATGTTTCCACTGGCTCAGATAACAGAAGACAGTTGCAATGATTATTTGTCTATAAGAGTTAACCTTTGCTGTGTGATCACATCAACACACAGTCACATGACTTCTCAAACCTGACGGAGGTTCTGCGCTCTTTCAAAATGTCACAATTACCTACTGTTTCCATGTGTTGAGTCTGTCTCTGATGAAGCTGTGAGGACTGAGCTTCCTCTTCATCATCTTCACTCTTCACAGGGACAGGAGTGAATGGGAACTTGGTGATATCAGCCTCCTCCAGCCTTTGAAGCTGCTCTCCCTCCTGACTGCTCCACAGTTCCTCCTGTTCCTCTTTAATGTGCGGGGGGGGCTCTGACTCCTGCTGGTCCACACTGGAGCTACACTCCTGCTGCTCCTCTTCACCAACAATAACTTCCAGAACATTCTGAGGTAAAGCTGAAACACAGTGTGAATATCTAATTTAATCTAATTAATTCAATTAAATGTGGCAAAATCAAACACTGGAAATTATTCAGCAACAATTTTTAGAAGTCAGTTCCTCTCACACACACACACACACACACACACTAAGGGTGTCATAATTTCGTTTTCTAATTGAAATCGACCAAAATTAAGTCACAATCTCAAATATTGAATAAAAAAAAATGGAATCGGCGATGCTGCCATGCCCCCATGTCACGTCCGGTCGGCTTGTCAAGCATCCATGCCAAGTCCCCAGGAACAGCAATGCAACCATGGGCTTAGCGGCCAATGGTGGAACTGCACCCCTATAACCCAGAAAGACTTTTCCCATAGACTTTGCATGGCAAAAGAAACTTTTATATCTTCAGCGGATAATTTTTTTTGGGGTACATCAATTTACCAGCCCGAACACTAAAAGGTCCAGTTGCACTTGTGCGACCAGTATATTTTTACACGTTAAATGTGGAGGGCAAACAATGAATCTGGAATCTGTGGAGGGGAGGGTCCTAGAGATAATCGAGCGTGTGTAAACGTCTGTGGGAAGGAGACAGATGTCACAACTTACATACGTCTGAACAATGAGCAAGCAAACTGACTCGTTCTTGCGACCTGCGGCTAGTGTGCTAGTGTCAGAGTCTACAGTGTCACAGTCGGATGATGAAGAGTCAGAGATTTGTGTGGCGAAAAAGTCCAGAACCCACCATTTTCAGGAAGACTATAATTAATATATATATATATATATATATATATATATATAAGATATGATTATTTCAGTGTAAACAAAAAAATGAGACAGAGGAGAGAGGGAGAGCCTGTATGAGGCAATAATACAGTACACTGACAATAATAATACTTTGTTTACATTTCTGAATGTGCATTTCAATTGACCATTCAATTAAAATGTGACTGTGAACTAAAATAAAACAGCACATTGTAGTTTCTGTATTACCAGAGCATTTATCAGTACACATGGGGGAAATGTGAAAAAGCATCTATATACATGTATACGCACATAGCTTATATATACACACACACACACACACGTATACACACACAGCTTCTATATCCATGTACACACACGTAGCTTCTATATCCATGTATACACACAGCTTCTATATCCATGTACACACACGTAGCTTCTATATACACACGTAGCTTCTATATACATGTATACACACACGTAGCTTCTATATACATGTATACACACGTAGCTTCTATATATACACATGTACAGTACAGGCCAAAAGTTTAGACACACCTTCTCATTCAATGTGTTTCTTTATTTTCATGACTATTTACATTGTAGATGCTCACTGAAGGCATCAAAACTATGAATGAACACATATGGAATTATGTACTTAACAAAAAAGTGTGAAATAACTGAAAACATGTCTTATATTTTAGATTCCTCAAAGTGGCTACCCTTTGCTTTTTTTGATAACTCTGCAAACCCTTGGTGTTCTCTCAATGAGCTTCATGAGGTAGTCACCTGAAATGGTTTTACTTTCACAGGTGTGCTTTGTCAGGGTTAATTAGTGGAATTATTTCCCTTATTAATAAAAAAGCAAAGGGTGGCTACTTTGTAAAGTTAGTACGGGTAACTTGCTCTACAGCAACACTAGCGGCTGGCTGACCAAATCGCTCTTCCTGCAACGCAAACGGGGGTAAACACGGGGGATTTGAATGGGACTAATGTATCAATACTCGCGGCTTAAAAATCAATACTTTCTTGGGGTAAAAAAATATCGATTTATATCGCAGAATCAATAAAATTGCTCGCCATACTTCTGTATCCATGTCTACACACAGCTTCTATATACATTTACACACACATAGCTTCTATATACACACATGCATACACACATAGCATCTATATACACGTATACGCACACATAGCATCTATATACACGTATACGCACACATAGCATCTATATACACGTATACGCACACACAGCATCTATATACACGTATACACACACACATCGCTTCTATATACACGTATACACACACACACATCGCTTCTATATACACGTATACACACACACACACATCGCTTCTATATACACGTATACACACACACATCGCTTCTATATACACGTATACACACACACATCGCTTCTATATACACGTATAGACACACATCGCTTCTATATACACGTATACACACACATCGCTTCTATATACACGTATACACACACACATCGCTTCTATATACACGTATACACACACACATCGCTTCTATATACACGTATACACACACATCGCTTCTATATACAGGTATACACACACACCGCTTCTATATACATGTATACACACATCGCTTCTATATACACGTATACACACACACATCGCTTCTATATACACGTATACACACATAGCTTCTATATACATGTATACACACACATCGCTTCTATATACACACATGCATACACACATCGCTTCTATATACACGTATACACACACACATCGCTTCTATATACACGTATACACACATCGCTTCTATATACATGTATACACACACATCGCTTCTATATACACGTATACACACACACCGCTTCTATATACACGTATACACACACACATCGCTTCTATATACACGTATACACACACATCGCTTCTATATACACGTATACACACACACACACCGCTTCTATATACATGTATACACACATCGCTTCTATATACACGTATACACACATCGGTTCTATATACACGTATACACACATCGCTTCTATATACACGTATACACACATCGCTTCTATATACACGTATACACACACACATCGCTTCTATATACACGTATACACACATCGCGTCTATATACACGTATACACACACACATCGCTTCTATATACACGTATACACACATCGCTTCGATATACACGTATACACACATCGCTTCGATATACACGTATACACACATCGCTTCGATATACACGTATACACACATCGCTTCGATATACACGTATACACACATCGCTTCGATATACACGTATACACACATCACTTCGATATACACACATCGCTTCGATATACACGTATACACACATCGCTTCTATATACACGTATACACACATTGCTTCTATATACACGTATACACACATCGCTTCTATATACACGTATACACACATCGCTTCTATATACAAGTATACACACATCGCTTCTATATACACGTATACACACATAGCTTCTATATACACGTATATACACATAGCTTCTATATACACGTATATACACATAGCTTCTATATACACGTATATACACATAGCTTCTATATACACACATAGCTTCTATATACAAGTATACACACATAGCTTCTATATACACGTATACACACATAGCTTCTATATACACACATAGCTTCTATATACACGTATACACACATAGCTTCTATATACACGTATACACACATAGCTTCTATATACATGTATACACACATAGCTTCTATATACATGTATACACACATAGCTTCTATATACAGACGCACACAGCTTCTATATACATGTATACACACATAGCTTCTATATACATGTATACACACATAGCTTCTATATACATGTATACACACATAGCTTCTATATACATGTATACACACATAGTTTCTATATACATGTATACACACATAGTTTCTATATACATGTATACACACATAGCTTCTATATACATGTATACACACATAGCTTCTATATACATGTATACACACATAGCTTCTATATACATGTATACACACATAGCTTCTATATACATGTATACACACATAGCTTCTATATACACATACATACACATAGCTTCTATATACATCTATACACACATAGCTTCTGTACACACACATAGCTTCTATATCCATGTGTGCATGTCTATATATTTCTTATATATTTCAGATGTAAACGTGTCCCACCTGTCCCCTGGTCCGCTGACAGCTTCTTCTCAGACTTCATATTAAAGTTCCTCGCGGCTCTGCGACAACAACAACACGTTAGCAGGAGCTAGCTGCTAGCGGCTAACCTTAGCTTTAGCACCGAC
>NC_041337.1:1342565-1360065 GCF_004354835.1 Perca flavescens
CGGAGTCAGTTACTATGGTAACTGAGTCTGTGAACCTAACCTGGTCGGGAGCAGGTTTTCTTCAAGAAACCTCGAGGGGGAAAAAACTTGAGTTTCTCTCAGTCTCATTTCCTCATTCATTCATTCAGTCTGCATCAGGCGCATTTATTGCAGTTTTATCTGCATGAATAAAAAAACGTATTGGTTTATATTAGGCAGATTATAAAACGTTTTTTTCTCAAACATGTCATGTCCTTTTGTTGACGATCCCATTGATGAAAAAGCTGTATTAATTCACAGAGAGTTTACGTCGGTATTGAGTCCCGACTATAGATGTATTTTCATTTCCACATAACCAATTTGAGAGGTATTTTTTATCACAGTCCATCAGATATGTAGATACCTTATCTGTCCTCATATCACTAACATCAACCATCGTGGACAGGTCCATTAGATATGTAGATACCTTATCTGTCCTCATATCACTAACATCAGCCATCGTGGACAGGTCCATTAGATATGTAGATACATTATCTGTCCTCATATCACTAACATCAATCATCATGGACAGGTCCATTAGATATGTAGATACCTTATCTGTCCTCATATCACTAACATCAACCATCGTGGACAGGTCCATTAGATATGTAGATACCTTATCTGTCCTCATATCACTAACATCAACCATCGTGGACAGGTCCATTAGATATGTAGATACCTTATCTGTCCTCATATCACTAACATCAGCCATCGTGGACAGGTCCATTAGATATGTAGATACATTATCTGTCCTCATATCACTAACATCAGCCATCGTGGACAGGTCCATTAGATATGTAGATACCTTATCTGTCCTCATATCACTAACATCAGCCATCGTGGACAGGTCCATTAGATATGTAGATACATTATCTGTCCTCATATCACTAACATCAGCCATCGTGGACAGGTCCATTAGATATGTAGATACATTATCTGTCCTCATATCACTAACATCAATCATCATGGACAGGCTTTAACATCCCAGCAGATTCTTTGTGTCGCATTACGTTTTTTGCAGTGTAGCGGATCATACTGTAATAGTAAAGCCACTGTATGCAGAGCAATCAGAAAAGTGTGACTCGCTCTGAAATTTTTTAAACGTTTTTGTAGTGTTCCCTGGACAATAGAGCCATTAAAAAGAAATACATCATTATACATTATAGTTCTGTTAATGATATGGTGCTGCAGCCTCAGAATGGGATTAGTATAGTTTACTTTGTCGCCCGCAGGATTGCACCTAAATGAAATTATAGGTGTAATACAATTCCAGTTTTCACCAGTAATATTATAAGTTAACTGTGATTAAATATGAAATTAATACACTATGAATGCGTACGCAGTGACTCAAGCAGCAATTTTCTCCCACACCAATTCTCTCTCTTTTGCAGCAGCAGCCGCTGTCTTGCTTTTTTAACGAAATACAAATCCAAACTCGCTGTTTGTGCGCATGAGTATTTCCGCCGACCCGTTTGTTTGTGGTTGTTACCATGGTGAATGGTAGTATCATGGCTCCATTCATACTGCCTTTTGAGCACGTGCATAACCCTGAGTGAACATACTCCGAGTTGATTGAACCGACTCAAATCAGCTGTTCTGGAACCGAAAACTCAGAGTTTCCCATCTCAGGGTAAATGAACTCAGACATCAGGGTTAGACTCAGAGTTTGTTAAACCTCCTACCTGGAACGGACCCCTGGTGATAGCATTGTATACAGTCAGTATACAATACTATCACCTCAAGTCCTTTTCGTATCCATTCAATATATTCATTTTAAATATCAGTAACAATGAATACATGAACAAATTATTTCATTAAGGAAATGATGGAATAGTAAAAGATTTCTGCTATAGATTATATTATATAGATTGACAACACTTTGATAATTGTAATTAAAGATATAAAAGCAAAGAGCCTCTAAACTAAAGAAAGAGCATTTCAAGCAGCGCCAACGGTATGAAACTGTACACACTTCTGTCTCCTAAAGGGGCGTGGCCTCGTTTGAACGTGTAGTGAATGTTGTGCGGATGGATGAAAAGTTATATTTGAATAATTTATTTTATTGTCAGAAAGTTCTGGAGATACGTGGCTTGTTGAAGAACGGCTCCAATATTTACTTTGATAACTACGGGTGAAAGGATTGCTCATAATCTGCGTTCACGTTAATTTACAATAGAATAGATCTTTATAGTCATTGTTTTCAACCACGAAACACAGTTTAGCAGCTCTCAATAATGACAGTTAAATCACAGACAAACGGAAATATAAAATGTAACCGTCATGTTGTCCTTGGGTCAAAAAGACCCGTTTTTAAAAAAAAAGCCCATGGGACACAGAGACAGACATTTTCAAAAAGTCGCACAATCTTCACAGGTGCATTCTGGGATAGAAGAAATAACCTTTCTGGGTTGTTAGCATTTCTGCTAAAACCAATCGCAGTCATCTTGGGCGGCGCTAAGCTCCGGATGCAGCGACGGTGGCTCTGCTAAATAGTCTCAGGAAGGAACTTGTTTTGGTAGAACATTTGCACCGCTGCAAAAGTTTCGGTGCCTGACTTTACACTACACCTGACAGCATGTAACGTTAGCCTACCTTTAGCTAGCAGCTGGATTAATCAAGGTTAAAATGCTGACAGCTAACGTTAAACAGTGTAAAGTGTGACTGTATTTCACTGTGGAGGACTTCAACAGCGGGATGGAACAGTCTGCTCTGCAGCGCAGCAGCTGCCGTTGTCGCAATTCATAGATATACAGTATGTTTATATGGTCGGAATTAAACCACACAGACGGTGCGTTCACTCGCAGCTGCCATTGTGGGAATTAAACAACACAGATTCACTTAAAACAGGTAGCCTCGTGGTGCATTGACAGTAATTGTAAAATACCCTTTTCCCATCTTGGGTTCAACAGCAATTTACTGGTGAAATAAGTTATTGTTATTGTTATAGTTATTACGTTATTATTAAATCTTTAATTTTGACCATGGCCTTAGCAATAAACAAGTCACTGACTGTTGTTTACTACCCTTTTTTTTTTTTTTTTTACTTTATTGAAAAGTACCAGTTCAGGCATCGTTTAGGCACCGGCACCGTTTTAAAAGTATCGATTTAGCACCGGAATCGAAAAAAAAAAAAAACGATACCCAACCCTATTAACTGTTGACACAATACAGTAACTTAAATTAAACTTAATTTAAATTAGCTGATACATGGTTAAACCTCATTGGCTCTTACCAGTGTATCTTTACAATCATTCCCTGAAAGAACCAAGCGGCCTGACTTGTTGCACCGTCCACATTTTCCTTAAAATTTGACATTTTCAGCCTGTAACGTTGCTCGATGGACTATAGGTCAGTATATGGTCTATTATGGAAAATCATGATCCAGCTAACTACAAATTGTTGTGATCGGATACACAATGCTAGGTTATTAAGTTGTACAATGTAGAAGCTGTCAATTGTTGCGGATTTTTCTTGTTGCCATTTCACTCTTTATTTTACTAGATATTTAAACTACTTGGGCCTATATATAAAATTAAAGTTAAAGTTCTTCACTTGCTGACACAGAAGAAATTGTCAGAAGAAATTAATCAAAAGGCCATTTCCATTCAAATCAACGTAGCAGAATGGTCAGAGCGTCAGCCATTTATATGTGTACCATTGCCATGGTAACGTATATCATCAAACTTTATTACAGACTCAAGGTCCAAATCACCCACAACAATACATAAATACATATCCAAAAAAAAAACCCCAGAAGCTTTTTTCAGCTGGGTCTAACATTGGGAGAGTTAGCGTAGAGTAGCGTTATCAGCTGAATAGCTTAGCGCAGAGGCTAATGGACCCACGTTTATATCTCGTAAATGACCCCACTAATAATGCCCGAAATGATACCAAACGTCTACAGTAGTACATATAGGTTATGCACTCATAAAACAATGGATTGGAAAGTTTGTAAGTACACCAGAAGTTTATGTAAATAACACTTGCCTGCTGGCTTCTGCTCTCTGCTGTTGTTGTTGCTGCTGTAAGACGAGTGCTTAGGGACGTCTACAAATTACAACACCAAATAGAGATGCAACAGAAATATTTTTTATTTTAACTTTTTTTTTTTTAACTAAGTGCTGTAGTATAACTAGCAGGAGACAAGTAATAACTGAGGTAAGTTTGGAGACATTACCTTATTTAATCATTAAATTAATAAATATTTTTGTTGTATCTCTTTTCGGTGTAGTAATTTGTAGACGGCCCTAAGCACTCGTCTAACTGCAGGTAGCAGCAGCAGCAGAGAGCAGAAGAGAGCAGGCAAGTGTTTATAAACTTCTGGTGTACTTACAAACTTTCCAATCCATCGTTTTATGAGTACATAACCTATTTGTACTACTGTAGACGTTTGGTATCATTTCGGGCATTATTAGTGGGGTCATTTACCAGATACAAACGTGGGTCCATTAGCCCCTGCGCTAAGCTATTCAGCTGATAACGCTGCTCTACGCTAACTCTCCCAATGTTAGACCCAGCTGAAAAAAGCTTCTGGGGGGGTGTTTGGCTCGAGGTCATGGTGCAAAGGACCCTAGGGTGAAATTACTCCGAACCATCACTTTAAGTTAGCGTTAACATTAGACCCACTGCTGCTGGGTCTAATGTTAGAGGTCTGACCCACTGCTGCTGGGTCTAATGTTAGAGGTCTGACCCACTGCTGCTGGGTCTAATGTTAGAGGTCTGACCCACTGCTGCTGGGTCTAATGTTAGAGGTCGGACCCACTGCTGCTGGGTCTAACGTTAGAGGTCTGACCCACTGCTGCTGGGTCTAATGTTAGAGGTCTGACCCACTGCTGCTGGGTCTAATGTTAGAGGTCTGACCCACTGCTGCTGGGTCTAATGTTACAGGTCTGACCCACTGCTGCTGGGTCTAATGTTAGAGGTCTGACCCACTGCTGCTGGGTCTAATGTTAGAGGTCTGACCCACTGCTGCTGGGTCTAATGTTAGAGGTCTGACCCACTGCTGCTGGGTCTAACGTTAGAGGTCTGACCCACTGCTGCTGGGTCTAACGTTAGAGGACTGACCCACTGCTGCCGGGTCTAATGTTAGAGGTCCTCTGACCCACTGCTGCTGGGTCTAACGTTAGAGGTCTGACCCACTGCTGCTGGGTCTAACGTTAGTGGTCTGACCCACTGCTGCTGGGTCTAACGTTAGAGGTCTGACCCACTGCTGCTGGGTCTAATGTTAGAGGTCTGACCCACTGCTGCTGGGTCCAATGTTAGAGGTCTGACCCACTGCTGCTGGGTCTAATGTTAGAGGTCCTCTGACCCAGTGCTGGTGGGTCTAATGTTAGAGGTCTGACCCACTGCTGCTGGGTCTAATGTTAGAGGTCTGACCCACTGCTGCTGGGTCCAATGTTAGTGGTCTGACCCACTGCTGCTGGGTCTAATGGTAGAGGTCTGACCCACTGCTGCTGGGTCTAATGTTAGAGGTCTGACCCACTGCTGCTGGGTCTAATGTTAGTGGTCTGACCCACTGCTGCTGGGTCTAATGTTAGTGGTCTGACCCACTGCTGCTGGGTCTAATGTTAGAGGTCTGACCCACTGCTGCTGGGTCTAATGTTAGTGGTCTGACCCACTGCTGCTGGGTCTAATGTTAGTGGTCTGACCCACTGCTGTTGGGTCCAATGTTAGAGGTCTGACCCACTGCTGCTGGGTCTAATGTTAGAGGTCCTCTGACCCAGTGCTGGTGGGTCTAATGTTAGAGGTCTGACCCACTGCTGCTGGGTCTAATGTTAGAGGTCTGACCCACTGCTGCTGGGTCCAATGTTAGTGGTCTGACCCACTGCTGCTGGGTCTAATGGTAGAGGTCTGACCCACTGCTGCTGGGTCTAATGTTAGAGGTCTGACCCACTGCTGCTGGGTCTAATGTTAGTGGTCTGACCCACTGCTGCTGGGTCTAATGTTAGTGGTCTGACCCACTGCTGCTGGGTCTAATGTTAGAGGTCTGACCCACTGCTGCTGGGTCTAATGTTAGTGGTCTGACCCACTGCTGCTGGGTCTAATGTTAGTGGTCTGACCCACTGCTGCTGGGTCTAATGTTAGAGGTCTGACCCACTGCTGCTGGGTCTAATGTTAGAGGTCTGACCCACTGCTGCTGGGTCTAATGTTAGTGGTCTGACCCACTGCTGCTGGGTCTAATGTTAGTGGTCTGACCCACTGCTGCTGGGTCTAATGTTAGAGGTCTGACCCACTGCTGCTGGGTCTAATGTTAGAGGTCTGACCCACTGCTGCTGGGTCTAATGTTAGTGGTCTGACCCACTGCTGCTGGGTCTAACGTTAGCAGTCCGCTGACCAGTTGTTGCTGGGTCTAACTGTTCCTCCTCATTCCCTCTGAAAACGTCTCCCGAGCTGCGTCGGGAGGCTTTCCTCCCAGCGAGCTTTCGACATAGTTTACGGCCCCACTGAAGTATTGCCACTTTATTGCTTAAACATGATACACAAAATAAAAATGTGTGTATTGAATAAACTCCCATATTGATACATGATTAATAGTGAATCTTGTTAAACATATGTTAGTTAGAAAGAAGTGAATTTATGTGTGGTCCCTATAAAATATCAGGTGGTTACATTTGTCTGATTTCTTGATTATAATTGATTATATGACAGACATTACAAGACAAAACAATATCTAATACAATATTTAAAATAAGAGTGTACTTTTTCCTACCACACAATATAATGTCTTCTATCTAAATGTTGATACATAAAGATTTGTGTTTTATACTTGAGAAGTTTTGCTTGGACTTAAAGGCGCAAACGTTATTCCATGTCATCAGTCTCAGGATCACAAGAGTCTCCAGTCTGGTCTTCAGTCTCTGGTTGTAAAAGTGGATGTGAGTTCCTGGCTGGTTCTGGTCCTCCACAGTCCTCTCCATCAGCTTCGGTTTCCATCTGACCAACACATTTATGTCTTTTGACAAGAGAACGCCCGGCAAATCTTTTGTTACAAACACTGCAGCTGAATTTTCTTTCTCTTGTGTGGACTGCCATGTGTGACCGTAAATTTCCACTCTGTGTAAAAGATTTCTTACAGACTGAGCAGCTGAAAGGTTTTTCTCCAGAATGAGTCATCATGTGGTTCTTCAGGTGTCCACGTTCAGTGAAAGCTTTACCACACTCAGGGCAGCTGAAAGGTTTTTCTCCTGTGTGGATTCTCATGTGGTTCTTCAGGTGTCCATGTTCAGTGAAAGCTTTACCACACTCAGAGCAGCTGAAAGGTTTTTCTCCTGTGTGAGTTCTAATGTGTTTTTGTAAATGTCCACTCTGTGTAAAATATTTCTTACAGACTGAACACCTAAAAGGCTTCTCTCCTGTGTGAGTTATCATGTGTCTCTTTAGGTGTCCACTTTCGGTAAAAGCTTTATCACACTCAGAGCAGCTGAAAGGTTTTTCACCTGTGTGAGTTCTCATGTGTATCTTCAGATATGACTCACGGTTAAAATTTTTCCCACACTCAGAGCAGCTGAATGTTTTCTTACGTCTTGAATCATGTTTCAGAGAGTTTAAAGCTGACTGAGGTTCTCTGGTCTCCTTCCAATCAGCACTGTCACCAGTCTCCGGTTCAGAAGAGTCTCCAGTCTGGTCTTCAGTCTCTGGTTGTAAAAGTGGATGTGAGTTCCTGGCTGGTTCTGGTCCTCCACAGTCCTCTCCATCAGCTTCTGTTTCCATGTGTTGAGTCTGTCTCTGATGAAGTTGTGAGGACTGAACTTTCTCTTTATCATCTTCACTCTTCACAGGGACAGGAGTGAATGGGAACTTGGTGATATCAGCCTCCAGCCCTTGTAGCTGCTCTCCCTCCTGACTGCCCCACAGTTCCTCTTTAATGTGTGGGGGGGGCTCTGGCTCCTCCTGGTCCACACTGGAGCTACACTCCTGCTGCTCAGAGGGAACCTCTTCTTTAACCACCGACTGCCGATGAACATCTGCAGGAAACACAAATTGAGGAAAACTGAGACGTCAGACAAAACCAAGACAACTGCACCATTCAACAACTTGCCTCCGTTTAGGAACAATCCCAACCCCTGACATTTTTATAACAGGAAGGTCTGGAGGTCATTGAAAGCAAACTGTAACCTGGAGAAGGCCTGGCTGGTTTGTGGTGAACAGAATGCTATCACCTGCATACAACTGAGCATTACAACACTGAGCCAGAACATATACAGTACATAATTTCAGGGGATCTAAAACTCAACCATTACGATCAATCAACCATCAACCTTGGGTTGCATCGCCTCGGCCACCAGGTTCATGGTGTTTGTGTCTTTCAAAGAGAGCGGGCTCTGCAAATCAAAAAAAGACAACCTAGGCCAATCGGGTGGAATGCATCAGGATGTGTTTATCCACACTCCCTAAATGTTCCCTACTCCTGCTGATGTGAAGATGGAGGTGCTGAGGGCTCACCGTATAGGACCAGAGCGCAGTACAGGTGGGTACCCACACATTGATCTGCAAGAAGCTACGGTACAAAGACCGTGAGCGGATCTGAAGGCAGCCAGAGGCTCTTAGCTCAAGGTGAACGGCAGAAAAGATGTACATTTATTCAAACCTCTGTTTTTATATATTCAAACGCCATTTTTGGCCAATTTTGACATCCCTAATATAAACCAATGTAACCTTATCAAGCACTTGCCGACAGGGCTACCCTTTAAAATGGTCAGTGCCCCCTGTCACACACCACTTATGTCATATTGTTGTATGCTAATCGATTAGTCTAATTAATTTGCATATTATTCTAAAGATAGTTTTCATTATTACTTGATAAGTATAACAATTAACCCAAAATAAAAATAAAAAAATGTCATTAATATTTTATTATTAATGTTCAAATGACTGTGACCGGCACACACAAGGCCCCTTTCATTTTTCATCTCATCTGATCAATCACATAGAGCTGTCAAAACTGGTCAAAAATGACTTTTAAATGTTCCTTCTAAAAAACACAGAAAAGGTTCAAACTATTGGAATAACTATTTTTGCACATTATGTCCTGTAATAGAAAATCACATATTTGTCTTTTAACATATCTTACTATTGACTTGTGTTTTAAGTTTTTAGCAGCATGACCTCTTTACCCCATCTTATCTATAGCTTATCTTATCTATAATTTTACGCCCCTACCCTGTCTGCCAGCTTGTGAGAGGGTTTTTAAGCAAGTGATTCTTTTGTATCTTCATTAATTCTTCCAGACCTTGTGCTGTGATGTATTGAATGTTTCTTGGAAGAAATAAACTCTTAAAAGACTTTGTTGACCAAAGCTTTATTTCAGATCTCACCTAGAACTTCTACCACAGTCCATAAGAAGGCAAACGTCGAGCAAGATATAGCTAGGCTATATAACTACTTGTGTAGTTATACTTATTGCAACAATAACATGTCTTTTAAAAGATCTATACATATCTACATATTACAAAATAAACTAACATTAATAAACTAATATCCTATATCGTGATGTTTAATATAAAGACCGTAATAGATCTCTCTCTCTCTTTCTCTGCACCACTAAACAATTAGCCCACAAGCAAGCTAGTTAGCTTACCAACACACTGTTGTTAAATGGAAGGAAAGCACATTGCTATTGCCAGATAAGTGACAATTTAGTTTGGCAAATTTTCTGTAAACAGTGTATGATGAAGGCAGTTTGGGTGAGTGAAATTAGCAAGCTAACGTTAGCTAACAAGCCAGCAGCCGGCAGTTCGGTAGTTCCGCTTGGCTCCCACATAGGCAGACTTCTTTGCCGAGAGAACGGATGACACAAAGGAAGAGGCACAGTCTGGTTAGCCATCTCCCGGTTACCTCCGTCTTCCTGGCGGGGAGTGAAGCAGAGGGACCGTAGGCTCTGTATGCTGCTCGAGCAAACACTGTTTGTTGTGGGTATCTTAGCAATGTTATCTGGTTTTTGTACTGCGTGCGCATAACGTACGTTGTACTTTGCCATTGGCTGTAGTCTCTGCGGTATGATAGAAGCAAGGTTATTATAGTTTAGCATTTTTCATTAGTTTTTATTTTTATTTCGTTTTGACTTTTTGTTTTCAAATTCAGTTTAGTTTTAATTAGTTTTTAAAACATCATACAATTTTAGAAATATGTACTCACAATGTATTCAACAATAACACCAGTAAATATAATATACGTATGTTGGGCACAAGTATGTAAACAGTCTACACAAGACGTTGCAGTGAGTGCAAAATGTGTAAGTGACGTGTTCCAGGAAAAACCTAAATAGCCAATAGACTAAAAAAGACAGACATGAAAAGGTGTTTTGAACTTTGGTTTGAGTAAAGTGGCAAACTTTTTGAAGTCAATCGACTCACACAGTTGGGTAGACATCCCAATATCAATCCACATATTAATCCACGCCCCCGCTTGTGGTGTTCCTGCGTATTTACTAACCAGCAGCTATCGGGTCGCCGGTGAAAGCCCTCCTGTAGTGTTCTCTGTCCTGCGGTTGTCTCTGTCATGCTGCCTGGCCCTGTACCCATACCCTGTACCGGGGTTAGCTTCTGTTTCGGGGGAAGGGGGCTTTGCGTTCTCCTTTACCTTGTTAAGGTAAGCTAGGTTAGCCTCCTTGTGTGCGCTTCTCAAACGTACTTTCAAATTCATGAGATTTTTCCCTTTAATAAATCATCCACATATTTTACCACCTTCCACTGCAAGCCACTTGCTTTTATCTGACACAGTCATGATCAAATAGGACTGCCCCTTTTTTCCGACTTTCGGTACCTCTATCATGCCAGGTGACGAGGCGAGGGGCACGGACTATGTTGTGCTCAATTTGACATGGAATGTCGGAATTTCTGGGTTCCCAATCGGAAACTATATATGTCTACGGCATAGACTGAAATGTCAACTCTGAAAGATAGAAAGACATTGACAAAGATGAAAACAGGACACTCGATAATTTTATTTTAGTTAGTTTTGCAAACATACATTACAGTTATGTTTTTTTTGTAATGCCTTGTTTTTATTTTTATTTCAGTTTACAACAATGTTTTTTCCTACCTAGTTTTCGTTCATTTACGTTAACGATCACTGCCGCCGTTGAGGCGTGGATCCGCAGACGTTCCGCAATTGGTGGAAATTGGGGGTTAGAGGCCGTTACATTACAGTTTAGCCGACAAAAGGTAAGCATCATGCAGCGAAGACAGTTACGTTTAGGCACCATTACAACTTGCTAAAAACGACTGATAAGTCGACTAATCCACTGACAGGGGGCAGCCCTAGACTTTTACAGAGTATTTCCCCCTTCCCCTAAAAACACGTTAAATAAACACATCAACGTTGTTCCTACCTTTCTCTTCATCATCTTCCCTCTTCACAGGGACAGGAGTGAATGGGAACTTGGTGATATCAGCCTCTCCCTCCTGACGGCTACACAGTTTCTCCTGTTCCTCTTTAATGTGTGGGGGGGGCTCTGGCTCCTCCTGGTCCACACTGGAGCTACACTCCTGCTGCTCAGGGGGAACCTCTGCTTTTACCAGCAGCTGCTGCACATCTGCAAGAAACAGGGAAACACATTGAGGAAAACTGGGACTACATGCTTCTGCATACGAACTTCCAGAGTGCTCGAGTTGTAAAGACCATGGATGTATTAAGAGAACTGGATACAATGTGCTCGAGTTCTATACATGCGTTAAATAATTCTGGATTTGGCTATTAGTGCAATTTAAAAGATGATGGTTTGAACATGGACAATTTAAGTGATCGTACTGTTAAGTTGATGTACCCCCAAAATAATTATCCGCTGACATATAGACGTTTCTTTTTTGCCATGTAAAGTCTATTGGAAATGTCTTTCTGGGCCAGCTGGTTGTCATAACAAATCCACTGTTGACCGCTAAGCCCATGGTTGCTTCAAGACATGACGCTGTTCCTGGGGGCTTGGTAAAGACTGACAATTGCACCTAAGGCTTATTCTTATTTCATTGTTTGGTATATACAGTGGGGGAAATAAGTATTTGACCCCTTGCTGATTTTGCTGGTTTGCCCACTTACAAAGAATGCAAAAATCTACAATTTTAATCATATGTACATTCTAACAGTGAAAGACAGAATCCCAAAGAAAATTCCAGAAAATCACATCATATGAATTTATTAAAATTGATAATCATCTGATGAGGAAAAACAAGTATTTGACCCCCTGGACAAACAGCATGTTAATATTTTGTAGAAAAGCCATTATTGGCCAGCACAGATGTCAAATGGTTTGGTTGGTGACAAGGTTTGTGCACATTTCGGCAGGGATGTTGGCCCACTCCTCCCTGCAGACAGCCTCCAAATCATTCAGGTTCCGAGGTTGTCGCCTGGCAACTCGAATTTTAAGCTCCCTCCAAAGATTTTCAATCGGATTCAGGTCTGGAGACTGGCTAGGCCACTCCAGAACCTTGATGTGCTTCTTCTTCAGCCACTCTTTTGTTGCTTTGGCGGTGTGCTTAGGGTCGTTGTCGTGCTGAAACACCCATCCTCGACCCATCTTCAGCTCTCTCACTGAGGGAAGGAGATGTCGGTCCAGAATTCCACGATACATGGCCCCGTCCATCCTCCCCTCAATACGATGGAGTTGTCCCGTCCCCTTGGCTGAAAAGCACCCCCAAAGCATGATGTTGCCACCACCATGCTTGACGGTGGGGATGGTGTTCTTTGGGTTGTACTCGGTGTTCTTTGCCCTCCAAACACGATGAGTTGAGTTGAGGCCAAAAGTTCTATTTTGGTCTCATCTGACCACATCACCTTCTTCCAGGCCTCTTCTGAGTCGTCCAGGTGGTGAATGGCGAACTTCATGCGGGCCTGTACATGTTTCTTCTTGAGCAGGGGGACCTTGCGTGCGCTGCAGGATTTCAATCCATGACGGGCGTGAGTGTGTTACCAACCGTTTCTTTTGTAACTGTGGTCCCAGCTGCTTTCAGTTGATTCATCAGTTCCCCCCCCTTGTGGTTTTGGGATGATTCCTCACCGTTCGCATGATCAGGGACACCCCACGAGGCAAGATCTTGTGTGGAGGCCCAGACCGAGGGAGGTTGGCGGTGGTGTGGTGCTTCTTCCATTTCCTGATAACTGCACCGACAGTTGATCTTTTCTCTCAAGTTGCTTTCCGATTCTCTTGTAGCCCATCCCAGCCTTGTGCAGATCAACAATCTTGTCCCTGATGTCCGTAGAAAGCTCTTTGGTCTTGCCCATGGTGGTGATGTTGGATGCTGGTTGTTTGGGTGTTGACAGGTGTCTTTTATACAGGTAACGAGGTGAGGCAGGTATATTTGATGTAGATAATTGGTTCGGATTGGGGCTGTGTCTTAAAGAAAGACTAACTGGCTTGTAGGAGCCAGAATACTTGCTGTTTGTCCAGGGGGTCAAATACTTGTTTTTCCTCATCAGATGGTTATCAATTTTAATAAATTCATATGATGTGATTTTCTGGAATTTTCTTTGGGATTCTGTCTTTCACTGTTAGAATGTACATATGATTACAATTGTAGATTTTTCCATTCTTTGTAAGTGGGCAAACCTGCAAAATCAGCAAGTGGTCAAATACTTATTTCCCCCACTGTAACTGGTTTGAATCCTACTTAAAGAACAGGGACTACTTTGTGTCTATAGAGAAACATCTGAAATGCTAAGTTATCCAAGGCTCCATTCTGGGGCCTCTTCTGTTTAACATGCTTCCAGTGGTTCAGATTATGGACAACAAAAAGAATGACGATATTATGCAGACACACATTTACATAAGCACATCACCAGGGGGCTATGGTTTAATACAAAAACTCAGGAAGTGCATTGAACAAATCAACGATTAGCCCCCAGCGTTCAATGTTAAGGTTTTTTTCCCTTGTCCGGTTGGGCAAGTGAAAACTTTTGACTTGTCCCCACACAAAAACATTTGAAAACAAGTTTGAAAAACCTGTCAAAAACATAAATAGAAAACATCAGTGTGGGTCAGTGGAGAGGGTTGAGGGGGTGCAGTTGGTTGTGGGATGTCAGAGTAGGAGCAGGTGAGGGGTGTGAATGTGGGCTTATCCATCTTGCAGTAAAACACTGCACTTTTGAATTCTGGGACAAACCAAAGACCAATCGATTGGTAGAAGATTCGGGTGAATTTCAGTTGACTGATACTTTCTTTGGTTGAATACAGCCCTTATGTACATAGTAATTTAATGTTTAAGTCTGTCTTTGTTCAACTTTGTTGTCCTTAAACAGAATCCGATTCATTGTACATGTTTAGATACTTGACCATTAAACAGGCCTGTAACAATTATTAAATTATTGATAACCGCAATTTTTTTGTTTAACCGCAATTAAAGGGGTTCCTCATTTCCTCCGAGAACATCCCCGAGCTGTGTCAGGCGGCTCTCCTCCCAACGAGCATCAACACAGTTTACGGCCCCACTGACGCATACTATCACTGGACAACTAACAACAATCACCATTTTGTCCAAATGGCCTTTCTATCCATTTTATTTCTATGCAAGGACACCACGAAGACTCCAGAGACTGTTGATGTTCACTCCATGCAGATTTATTGGTTAGATTTTAACAAACAAACCGAGCTGTCTCGGACACATCAACTGACCACTGGCGATGGTCGAATAGACAACTGAATCTAAGTTTCATACAACTCTGTTCTTATACAGCAATGTGGGCGGTGTCGGTTGGACACATTCATGCCCACAGTTAGCTCATGTTTGTTACATTCCTTAGATGGACCTGAAGTGGTGATATTTTTACTTCTAACAGTCCTCTCATCTTCCTTTTAAGTACACCTAGGTCGTTGTGACCCAGACAATAACTACTAACGTACATTCTAGTCAACAGATGGTTTACTTCAAATGACTTTACTTTATTTAATCCTGGAGGGTACTCAGCACGTCCTGGTGTACAACACCGGTCATATCAAACGATTATATTTCTTTACTTTATTAGCTTTACCACGGTCTAATTAGTGGCAGAGGAGACACTATACATTACTCATTTTGGTGTCACTGATCATATTAATATTGAAACATGGCAATGCACAAGTGAGTTTTTATAGTTTCATACAGATCCTAATATGTCCAGCTCAGCTTTGCTTCAAAGAGAAAACTCCTCTGCTCCCTGACAGGAAACACCTTGCTAGGCTAACTTCCCGATGCTACCTCCATCACATCTCCCTTGGCTAAACTAAAGATAGCTTTCAACCTGCACTTCCTGTCTCCCTGACACAGAGAGAAAAGTCTCCTCTTAAACATAATACACAAAATTAAAACATGAACCCAATGTGTACTGAATAAACTCATATATTGACACATGATTAATAGTGAATCTTGCTAAACACACATTACTTAGAAAGAAGTGAATACAGTGGGTACGGAAAGTATTCAGACCCCTTTCATTTTTCACTCTTTGTTTCATTGCAGCAATTTACTAAAATCAAAACAGTTCATTTTATTTCTCATTAATGTACAATCAGCACCCCATCTTGACAGAAAAAAAACAGAAATGTAGAAATGTTTGCAAATTTATTAAAAAAGAAAAACTGAAATTTCACATGGTCATAAGTATTCGGACCCTTTGCTGTGACACTCATATTTAACTCACAAGCTGTCCATTTCTTCTGATCCTCCTTGAGACGGTTCTACTCCTTTATTGGAGTCCTGCTGTGTTTAATTAAACGGATTGACTTGATTAGGAAAGGAACACACCTGTCTATATAAGACCTTACAGCTCACAGTGCATGTCAGAGCAAATGAGAATCATGAGGTTGAAGGAACTGCCCAAGGAGCTCAGAGACAGAATTGTGGCAAGGCACAGATCTGGCCAAGGTGACAAAAGAATTTCTGCAGCACTCAAGGTTCCTGAGAGCACAGTGGCCTCCATAATCTTTAAATGGAAGAAGTTTGGGACAACCAGAACTCTTCCTAGACCTGGCCGTCCAGCCGAACTGAGCAATCATGGGAGAAGAGCCTTGGTGAGAGAGGTAAAGAAGAACCTAAAGATCAGTGTGGCTGAGCTCCAGAGATGCAGTAGGAAGAGGGGAGAAAGTTCCACAAAGTCAACTATCCCTGCAGCCCTCCACCAGTCAGGGCTTTATGGCAGAGTGGCCCGATGGAAGCCTCTCCTCACTGCATGTGATATTTCAGCTTTTCTTTTTTAATAAATTTGAACTTGAACTTTTTTGATTTTAGCAAATGGCTGCAATGAAACAAAGCGTGAAAAATGTAAAGGGGTCTGAATACTTTCCGTACCCACTGTATATGTGTGGGCCCTATAAAATATCAGGTGGTTACATTTGTCTGATTTCTTGATAATATGACATTAGAAGACAAAACAATATCTGATAAAAATTTAAAATTGAATATTTTCCTACCACACAATATGTCTTCTATCTAGATACATAACAATTTTTCTTTGCTACTTGAGAAGCTTTGCTTGGACTTAAAGGCACAAACATTATTCCATGTCCCCAGTCTCAGGTTCAGAAGAGTCTCCAGTCTCTGGGTGTAAAAGTGGATGTGAGTACCTGGCTGGTTCTGGTCCTCCACAGTCCTCTCCATCAGCTTCTGTTTCCTTCTGACCAACACATTTATGTTTTTTGACATGAGAACGCTGGAAAAATCTTTTGTTACAAACACTGCAGCTGAATCTTCTATCTCCTGTGTGGACTGCCATGTGTGACCGTAAATGTCCACTCTGTGTAAAAGATGTATTACAAACTGAGCAGCTGAAAGGTTTTTCTCCTGTGTGGGTTCTCATGTGTATCTTTAAAGCTCCACTGTGTGTCAAAGATTTCTTACAGACTGAGCAGCTGAAAGGTTTTTCTCCAGAATGAGTCATCATGTGGGTCTTCAGGGTTCCACGTACAGTGAAAGCTCTACCACACTCAGAGCAGCTGAAAGGTTTTTCTCCTGTGTGGATTCTCATGTGTTTTTTTAAACTTCCACTCTGTGTAAAAGATTTATTACAAATTAAACAGCTGAAAGATTTATCTCCTGTGTGAGTACTCCTGTGTGACTGTAAATGTCCACATTGTGTAAAAGACGTATTACACACTGAGCAGCTAAAAGGCTTCTCTCCTGTGTGGATTCTCACGTGTTGTTGTAAATATCCACTATGTGTAAAAGATTGCTTGCAGACTGAGCAGCTAAAAGGTTTTTCTCCTGTGTGAGTCCTCATGTGTTTCTTCAGATCTGACTTGAAGCCAAATCTTTTCCCACACTCAGAGCAGCTAAATGTTTTCTTACGTCTTGAATCACGTTCAGAGTTTAAAGCTGACTGAGGTTCTCTGGTCTCCTTCCAATCGACACTGTCATCAGTCTCAGGTTCAGAAGAGTTTCCAGTCTGGTCTTCAGTCTCTGGTTGTAAAAGTGGATGCGAGTTCCTGGCTGGTTCTGGACCTCCACAGTCCTCTCCATCAGCTTCTGTTTCCATGTGTTGAGTCTGTCTCTGATGAAGCTGTGAGGACTGAGCTTCCTCT